>NC_071101.1:45837500-45845000 GCF_024256425.1 Clarias gariepinus | reverse complement strand
ACGCACTGTACATGAACAGACAGACTGAGGGACTGAAAGATGGGAAGACTCCAAGATGAACAGAAAGAGAAATAGTTATTAACAGAGTGAAGCAGACAAGAAAAAGACAGATCTGATGGACGGGATAGCAGAAAATAAACACTGATGTATCGACAGACTAACAGAAGGATGGAAAGACAATAGGAAAGACAAATGGATGAAAAAAAAACTGATAAATCAAAGGAGAGATGTACAGTACAGATAGTCTGATGAAGATAGAGAGAAGAATTGATGGAGAGAGAAAGAGACTGGGAGACAGAGAGGGGACGACTAGGGGACAGGCAGACAGAAGGATAGAGGGAGAAAGACCCACTTGTGGACAGGCAGACAAAAGGATAGAGACACACTTGTGGACAGGCAGACAGAAGGATGGATGGAGAGAGATCCACTTGGGAACAGGTAGACCGTAGGATAGATGAAGAGTGAGACAGACAGATTTGGGGACAGGGAGACAGAAGGCTAGACAGGAGAAAGAGAGAGATCAGGGGACGGCCAGACAGAAGGATAGAGAGACAGGCAAAAAAAAAGGGGGAGAGAGACTGGGGGACAGGCAGACATAAGGCTGGACAGGAGAGAGCGAGAGAGATGGACGGGGCAGCCAGACAGAAGGATAGATGGAGAGAGAGAGTGACTGGGGGACAGGCGGACAGAAGAATAGTTGGGGAGAGAGACTGGGGGACAAGCAGTCAGACAGACAGACAGAGAGAGAGAGAGACTGGGACTAATGTAGACAGAGACTGGCAGAAAGACGCACAGATGAGTGGACACAGAAAGTTGGCTCAGTAGTTGACCGAACTGATAGACAGAGCACCAGATGGATGGAGTAAACGACAGAAGGATTGAAGCACAAATGGAGACATGGATGAATAAACCACAGACACCTGGACTTAAAGACAGAGAGAGAACAGAACGAGAGAGATGAGAAGAAAGCAGCGTCAAAAGGAGTGAGTGAGTGAATGGCTCTGACTTTTCATGTGAGTCAGTCAAATTATCTTTTAGTTTCATTATCTCTTTTACACACACACACACACACACACACAAGGGACTCTAATTTATTCACACTTCTGCTTGCGTTTCAGAAAACAAATTAAGTCAAATTGAGTTTGTGTGAATGAGAATTGATGCTGGGAACAGGATCACGCTGTAAGGTTTCCCATGGGAACGCTAGCACACACACACACACACACACACACACACACACGTTGCTGTAATGAAGGGTTTAACCGTCTATCCTTAAACACCACTACGATACAGGAACCTCCTCAGGGACCCAGGAACTTCTGCAAGAACTTTTTAGGAACTTTGTAGAATGTCCAGATCTTCTTTTCCCCAGTTAACCAGGACAACTTCTTTTTTTGGAAGTCCCGAATCTTTTCAGGAACTCTGGATCCTTTTTCCAGGAACTTCACAATTCTTTCTGGAATCTAGGATAATTCCTATGAACACTTTTTTTTTTTTTTTTTTCTGAAATGAACCAATAAGAATTCTGAAATGTTCTCAGACGCCTAAGACATGTCTCCCGGGAGCGGGGAACTTATTTTCAGGAGATCGGGCACAGTAATCAGGAACCTTTTAGAGGAACCTTTTGGGAACTGAACAGAACAAAAACACCAGATGCATCTTTAAGAACTTTTTGGTGTTTTGCAGGAAACTTTTCCTCCTTTGGTTCCTCCGTAGTTCCTGGATGTTTAGTTCCTGCTTGCCTGCAGATGAGGAACTGTCGTGGGTGGAGCTTGGAGTACTGACCGCTGCTAGTTATATTTTTATATATAACCTTTTAACACGCACACACACAAGTCATACACTGTGTGTGTGTGTGTGTGGTTACACTTGCACTTGTGTTGTGCAGCGTTGACGCCTCACCACCGCGTCTCGGACGCTCCTTTATCCGTCACTTCCATGACAGCCGCGCTGACGTACAGAATCCGACTGCTGTTCAACTCTTTATACACACCATCTGTCAGCAACACACACACACACACACACACACACGGAGTTGGAGTGTAACTGGAGAGGGGTTTGTGGTTGTGGTTAGTACTCTAATAGCTGGTAAGTGCTCTGTGATGGTGAGGTTTGTCCTGTAAACACTTCAACCTCTCTGTCTCACCACTCATCTGTCAGTCCCTCTCTCTCACTGTCTCTCTCTCACTGTCTTTCACTTTCTGTCACACTGTCTTCTTTGTATTTCTCTCTGTCTCTCTCACCTTCTTGATCTCCTCCACTCATCATCTTTGTCCTTGTCTCTCTGTCTCCCTGTCTCTGACTGTGTGGATCTGTCATTCTCATCTAGTCTCTCTCTCTCTCACATGATGTCTTTTTGATACTCTCATCATCATTATCATTGTCTCTGTCCATCACTGCCACACTATGTCTCTATCTGTCTGTGTATCTCTGTCTCTCACACTCTCACTTTCTCCTCTTCACCGGCCTGACACTCTCTCTCTCTGTGTCTCTCTCTGTCTTTTCCCTGATCTCTCTTTTCTGTCTCTCTCTCTCCCTTTCGCTGTCTCTCTTTTACTTTCCGTCACGCTGCCTCTCTGTATTTCTCTTTGTCTCTCCTACCGTCTCTCAAACTGTTGATCTCTCACATGGTCTCTCTCGCAAGTCTCTCTCTCTCTCTCTCTCTCTCTCTAACACTCTGCGTCTGCTTGTGTCTCTCTCCCACACAGTCTGTCTTTACCAGTTTGGGTGTTGGAGTACTTGGATTACTTTTTAGATGTAACGAGTAATCGCGTAAGGTTTTTTAAAATTTTAAAATATTATTGATTACTGAAAGTGATAAAGATGTTGATGAGGATAGAGCGAGCAACACAGAGAGAGAGAGAGAGAGAGAGAGAGACCGACATGTGGGGCGTCCACTATATAGTGCACTCCTGTGGGGCATTTGTTTTTTGCCGTTTCCATCTTCAAAGCATTTTAAAGACTTGTTGAGGAACTTTATTGGGAACTCATGGAACCTTTTCCAGAACCCTGGGACTTTTCATGGACATGTTTAGGTGTTGAGACCTCCGCCACCGTAAACCATCCACTAGGTCCTGTATTCCTTTTCCTGTGTGTGTGTGTGTGTGTGTGTGTGATTTATAGCCACACTTTCAGGGACCATTTCATAAACTCACTTTTTCAGGAACCCATAAATCATTTCAGGACTTTTTTTTCCAGAAGGTTTATTAACGCTTTTCCTGAACCCCAGAACCTTTTGAGGAACTCCGTCAGCTTAAATGATCTCTGTGAGAGTTTCAGGGACATGAGCCGTGTCTTGCTGCTGCTGGCGTCCTTGTCCTCTGTGTTTTTGGAGCGCTGGACAGTTTTTAGAGCGAGGACTGTCCTCATGACCCCCATTATCGTTTCGGTAACGAGCTTTCAGCTGGAACTGTTTCAGACTGACGTTGATGGAGCTCTGTTTAGAGTCACTGGCTTATCTCATTTATTTCAGTCTTCTGTTTCTAAACCACGTGTGTTTGTGTGTGTGTGTGTGTGTGTGTGTCTGGCAACAGGGTGTGGACCAATTTCAATATGGGGTTTAAAATCTTAGTTGAGTTTCTGTAATTGTGTGTGTGTGTGTGTGTGTGTGTGTGTGTAAGAGAGAGAGAGTGTTTTAGCCGCTAATGACTGTAATTCACTAAACCCCAGGCAGTGAAAGTAAGAGTTTAGTGTTTCTGCACTGAGCCGCACGTTTACGAGCGAGATGATGAGTTCTGCAGAAGTCTTCTGAATAATACTGCTGCTGCGCACTCCCCCTACACCCTACACACACTCTATTCACACTTCCCCTACACCCTACACACACTCTATTCACACTTCCCCTACACACACTCTATTCACACTTCCCCTACACCCTACACACACTCTATTCACACTCCCCCTACACCCTATCCACACTCTATTCACACTTCCCCTACACCCTACACACTCTCTATTCACACTCCCCCTACACCCTACACACACTCTATTCACACTTCCCCTACACCCTACACACTCTCTATTCACACTCCCCCTACACCCTACACACACTCTATTCACACTTCCCCTACACCCTACACACACTCTATTCACACTCCCCCTACACCCTACACACACTCTATTCACACTTCCCCTACACCCTACACACTCTCTATTCACACTCCCCCTACACCCTACACACACTCTATTCACACTTCCCCTACACCCTACACACACTCTATTCACACTCCCCCTACACCCTACACACACTCTATTCACACTCCCCCTACACCCTACGCACACTCTATTCACACTCCCCCTACACCCTACACACACTCTATTCACACTTCCCCTACACCCTACACACTCTCTATTCACACTCCTCCTACACCCTACACACACACACTCTATTCACACTTCCCCTACACCCTACACACACTCTCTTCACACTTCCCCTACACCCTACACACACTCTATTCACACTTCCCCTACACCCTACACACACACTCTATTCACACTTCCCCTACACCCTACACACACACTCTATTCACACTTCCCCTACACCCTACACACACACTCTATTCACACTTCCCCTACACCCTACACACACTCTATTCACACTTCCCCTACACCCTACACACACTCTATTCACACTTCCCCTACACCCTACACACACTCTATTCACACTCCCCCTACACCCTACACACACACACTCTATTCACACTCCCCCTACACCCTACACACACACTCTATTCACACTTCGACTACACCCTACACACACTCTATTCACACTCTATTCACACTCCCCCTACACCCTACACACACTCTGTTCACACTTTTACTACACCCTACACACACACTATTTACACTCCCCCTACACCCTACACACACTCTATTCACACTCCCCCTACACCCTACACTTCCACTACACACACTCTGTTCACACTTCCCCTGCACTCTACACACACTGGTTACACTTCCACTATGCACCCCATGCACTTGCTATATGCACTCCCCATACACCCCCGGGGTTCTGTCAGTAATCTCAGTTTTAGTGTAAACATCGACCAGCTCGCACCCATCCTTTCTCTTGGGTACGGTGCATACTGCCACCTGCTGGGCCGGAGTGTGTACTGTAGGTACACGTGTTTAAGAACTTTAAGGAAATAAAACACAGGATGAAGAGATTCATGCGATCAGATACAGAAGGAGCGGTATGGAGGGATGTTTCCCGAAGTGCCTGCTGGAGTAACAGTAACTTACACTGTTAGCTGGTATTTGATATGACAGTGAAGGGTGTGTGTGTGTGTGTGTGTGTCAGAGGCGGCTTTTCCTTTTGATATAAGTTAAACACACACAGACACACATTCTGTGCCAAATCGATGGCTCCTGTGAAAGATGAGCTGTCTCCTTCTCTACATTCCATCTGTTGTGTGTGTGTGTGTGTGTGTGCGTGTGCGCGCGTGTGCTTGTGCACTCCTGCAGACCTTGGGGAATTTGCTCATAAGAACTCCTGACCAATCACAGCGCAGCATTATTTAAACAGAGGGAAACCCCAGTAGAGGGTAATTCCCCTCTGAAAACACGCGCACACACACACACACACACACACACACAGGTCAGTTAACGTCTCCAAGTTACTCGCCATGACGACTTTGCATTTGTTTTGAGTTTCTGCATCGTTATGAGACTACCGTAATTGCTGTAGGAGCAGGGCTACCGTAAATACACACACACATACACACACGCGCACGCACGCTAAAGTTATACACACACGCGTATGGTTACACATGTTGTAGTTACCGTATAGAACATGGTGTGTGTGTGTGTGTGTGTGTGTGTGTGTGTGAGAGAGATTAAGGAACATTTGCCCCTAGTGCTTTTCACCCATCACATGATATGTCACCTGATCAGAAGACAAGGCGAGTGTGTGTGTGTGTGTGTGTGTGTGTGTGTGTGTGTGTGTGTGTGATGTGGTCCGGAGATTCTCGCATTAATAATTAAACTCAACTCAAAGAATGCTCGTTATTAAGAAATGTCACACGCCCATATATGGACATGAGAGCAGTCTAGTGGGCGTGGCATAAAAACAGTTGATTGGACTGTGGGTGTGTCTATGAGGTTATTTCTTTCCATATATGGATTTAGAAACACACACACACACACACACACACACACACACACACACAGGTTCCCGTCCAGGCCTACTTAGAGTCCGAGAAAGATGTGAAAGTGGGTGTTCCTCAAATGCAGAGTGGGCGTGTCTTTGAGTCCATATATGGTCGTGAGAGCTTTTATAATCAGGGCCGAGTGCGCTCAGAGATGGCGGTGTACTTACTGTGAGCCCGCGGTAAAGCGCCACACTGTGTCGGGTTCGGTGCCATGCTACAGAAATTCAGTTTGTGAGTGTGTGTGATTTAAACTTGGCGGGACCACAGACACACACACACACACACACACACACACACTGAGTGCAATGTTGTTGTGGATGCCAGAGAACTTGTCCTGGTAATGAACTACTATTCAAGCCATGGTGCTGCATACAAAACACACACACACACACACACACATGAATAAAACATGATTCTGTGTGTGTGTGTGTGTGTGTGTGTGTGTGTGTGTGTGTGTCTCGCGGCTGCTGTTGTCTAGTGTAACATACCAGAACCAGGAAACGCTCAGCAGGGCGTTCGAGTCAAACCGGGACTGGTCATGACCGTTTTCCTGGAGGATGGTGACGTTTACAGAAGACTTCACCCACACACACACACACACACACACACACACACACACACACACACACACACACTCTCAGTGACCTGTTGTTCCCTCAGCGCTGTTTTGCCATAGTCTTGTTCCCCCGGCGCACCCTGTTCCCCCTTTTCTGAATCTTTTTTGTTGTTTAAGTTGAGTTGGTGTTAGCATTAGCATTAGGTGTGTGTGTGTGTGTGTGTGAAATCCAGCATGTGTCTCGGCGCACTGTGACTGATGTAATCTTGTAAAAGTGTGAAGATCAGCAGTGAAGCTGTCCTGACACGCTCACACACACACACACACACACACACGCTCACACACACACACACACACACAGAAGAAAAGCTGGGTCGAACACACATCACTGAGTGTTTAGGATGACCGGGTGGACAGCGGGACTCACACACTCCATTACCATAGCACTGGTGGTTATTTCTCTGCCAGCTCGTCCCTGAGTGTGTTTTATTCCCCTCGCGCCGCAGCACTGTGTTTTATTCCCCTCGCGCCGCAGCAGTGTGTTTCCTCCAACAGCTTCACGCGTAACAGAGATTCATTTATATCCATTTATGTTTAATTAGTAAATATTTTACAACATTTCATGATCCATAATATCCAACTCCTGTTAGGACTTGCCCTTATTATCCCAAAACACACTTTCCTTCAACAACACAAGTGTGTGTGTGTGTGTGTGTGTGTGTGTCACACTTTTGCTCCATTTGAGGTAAATTAGCTCTTAAATGAGAGCCGAGGAGAACGCAAATGCAGTGTTTG
>NC_071101.1:45830000-45832500 GCF_024256425.1 Clarias gariepinus | reverse complement strand
AAGCTTGCATCACTCCACATACACCCACGCACGCGCGTCATAGGAGATGAGATTAGATGGTATGAAAACATCTGTTACTGTGAATCATGTACACATGTACACACACACACACACACACACACACACACACACACACACACAAATAGAAGCTTTCCTGGAATTTTCCAGTGCATGCACACACACACATCCCCCTAAATCATGAGAGAGTTTAAGGAAAAGGATGTGTCTCTAACTATTAGATCAAAAAGACAGTAAGGTGTGTGGGTGTGTGTAGTGAAGACACAATGCCGACTTCCAACTAACAGTTATTGCTATTTTTTTAAACCTGTGAGTGTGAGACAGACAGACAGACAGACAGACAGACGGAGAGAGAGAGAGAGACATGCTGGGCCTCTTGCTTGACTAATCGCCGTGGCGACCGCACTGCGCCCAGGTTAATGGGGTCTCTGTCTGTCCCTCACTACACTTCCTTCCACTGGGGGAAAAATTAAAGCGTGACACCATGAAGTTAACGTCCCTTATGGGGACTGGAGACAGGACGACTGCTCCTCCACCAAGGTCCCATCTCTCTCTCTCTCTCTTTCTCACACACACACACACACACACACACAGTATACAGTATTTTTGGATCTGATGTTTAAAACAAACTACACTTGTGTTTTGTCTTTATCTTCCACTGAATCCAGAGTAGCGCCCCCTGCTGGAATACTGTGTCTTCTGCTTTCATGCTGAGACAGTCCTGAAGACTAAAAACAAAAACCCGTGATGTCCTCCTCCGCACTGGCGTTAGCGTCTAGCGTTAATACACAGACTGTTGTGAGCTCCTTTTTCTCCTGGAGCTTCCCTAGATTTGCGTCCCTCTTTATCTAATCCCCTCAGTTTACCTTTGTTTACTTACACACACAGTATGACCTTTAACCTTTAACCCTTACAGCTGTTCGTCTTAAGGTGATGACGGCTCTTTTGTCTTTAGAGCTTCTTTTTCTCGCCCTCCCAGGACGCGAGACTGACTTTTTCTGTTCAGGAGAGACTAATAGACAGTTATAGTTGAGATATTACGAAGGCGTCAAACCGGGACACGCCCACTCTCTTACATCACCGTGCTTGTTTACCGCGCTGTGTTAATATTTCCACACGTTTGTACTTCAGACAAAATCACAAGCAGGGACTTGTGATAACCATGCAGAATAACAGAAGACAGTTCTCCCTTTATTTCTCTATATAGTCTCCGTCTACACTAATGCACTTATCCCAGTGTTTCACGTGTGCCTCGAAACCATTAGGGTAGAAAGGGTTCTCAGTACGCCGGAGCCATGACCGGACAGCCTGTCTGATTCACGTCTGAAACGCTGGCCTCCCAGGAACTCCTTTAACGGCTCAAACATGAAAATGTGTGCATTTTAAAAAGGAAATATTAAAATATAATTATTAAAAAAGACCTGTGTGTGTATAGAATTGTTTTTTAAAAAATGCATTATGTTAAACATTACAAAGAGGCAATATTAAAATGTATTTAAAAAATCAACAACCAACAAAAACCGTTTAAAAAAATTATTATTAAAAACAATTCATAATAACTTTTGTAAATATATAAAAATAATAATGATGTATTACTCGTATTACTTGGAATTTTTAAGTAAAAAAAAAAAAAAAGAAATAAAGCTAAAAAAAGCCACCGTAAAAATATACAATGAAATAATCCAGTCCAATTCGGTCCCATTCAGTCACTTAACTCAGTATAAAAAATAGAATGGTTACGAAAGCATTTACAATCATTACAAAAAAATTAATAAATTATGGATATTACAACAAATTTATTTGTTTGTTAGAGATAAGGTTTAGTCTAGTGTTAAAATCTTAATCATATTTATTAATGATTTTGAGTCTTTTAGTTGATGCAAGGCATTTTTCTAAAATGTTTAGGGAAGCATCCTCTAGCTACTTTGGCGAGAAGCTAACGGTTGTAGCTAGCGAGTTATTCCCGTAGCCTAAACTTGTCTACATTGCGAAAAGCTGAGCGTTAAAATCGCTGCTGTTGGCGGCACCATCACACCTCCTGATGATCCCCTGAACCTCACGAGATGGGACCCAGCGGTCGGAGCGGACTTGTCCTCATCGTCGTGCGCGGGGGTCAGCCGCTGCGTCCGACTCTTGTTCGATGTGTGTGTGAGTCCACGTCGTGTGCAAGAACACGATAAGCACTTAGCGATGATGGATGAACCTCTCATCAGTCACACTGACACGCAGCGGTTCCCCGTCCTCAGGGAGATCAAATGTTACAGACACAAAGAGCACGTCTGTCGGGGACAACTGAACACGCGGACAGGAACCGCGCACACACAACAGCGCTGTCCTTTCACCGCAGATTTTAGTTTCCTTTCTTAAAATTTAACGCTAATGTTCCTCAGAAATGTGCAGGTTACAATAAGCTGATTTATCCTAGAGGTGCAAAAGTCGCTAATAGTGCAAAATATTTAAAACCTTTATAAGCAAAGTGAAC
>NC_071101.1:45810000-45825000 GCF_024256425.1 Clarias gariepinus | reverse complement strand
CATATCAATAAAACAGTCTGCTTGTGTAAAATAAAGACAATAAACAGGGTGCGCTTTCTGCCGTCTCAGTCTCCCGAAAATCTTTTTGAAACGCGTCACTACGATGAACAGAAACTCAGTGAATACTGCACACACGCGTATCCTTATATCTGTACATATAAATTTATAGGAAGCTTAAAGTGTCTACCTTTTAAATAAAGCAAGTTTAATCAAAAACAAATATTCTAAGTTTATGTAATCTATATGAGTCTAAGGAGAGATACAGTCTTTCTGCTACACTTCATTATCTGATAATAATGGAAACAGTCACTGGATAATCTACGTACAAGGCCACGCCCCCAAACTCTACAACTCTCTACAGAATGTTCTGGAATGTGGGAGGAGTTTAGATTTACCTCAGAACAACACTGAGACTCCAACAGAGAACGAAGGAGGAGAATCCAGCAAACTGTTAGCACGGGTGAGTTATTAATTCTCATATAATCCTTATTCTGATCATATAAAACTGATGTTATTTTATTTTTCCTCATTTTCTCACAAGCTTTTGCCAGTTTATGTGAAACATTGTGATTAAATGTCACTAACAAGGTTTGGTTAGCATGTAGATAACACTGCTGAATCATGCTAACATACTGCCTTATGTAGCTTAGCACAAACAGGTTAGCTCACAGTGGCTAAGCTAATGCCTTACAGTATGTAGTTTACAGATGGTTGTCAGTATCAGCTGTGGTGTAAATGTTTATAATATATTTCACCCTGTTTTGGATCACTTTATATTATGGTAGCTGTTTGGTTCAGTTTTTGGTTAGTTTATGACACTGCTATCTATAATGTTATTTAGCACAAACACTTTAGCCCCCGGTGCCTAAAATACAGCCTTATGTAGCTTACAGATGTTTGTGATGTTAAGGTGTAAATGTAAATCGTAATGCAAAAATATAAATTGTTGTATAACATTACAAAAGCTTGTGTTGTCTTTATCCATGGTCAATAAATATGGATGATAATATACAGTAATTTTATTGTTATCATGCTTATGTTTCTTTTTCCTTTTTTATAAACAGTGACCGTGAAAATGACCAGCCACCTGTTTTATAGAGACCAAATGGAAACAAGCAGGCAAGATACAGACGGACCATCACTACGTCATGGAAAACACAGACTCTGCGATTCCTGCCTGCATGGGAACCTGGACCACGACTGGGGTCTGGATTCGGGATGGATCTCTTGTATTGTTTTAAGCAGTTGGCCACACGATAAGGCTTCACCTGTGACTGCGCACAACCAGCACATGGACTGACCTCAGATGCCAGGAATGTTACCACTGCTGGTCACAGGGTCTGTGTTTATTGCAAATCAGTTTATAGTAAAAAAATAATAATAAAAAATGTTCACTTATGTCTCGAGTTAAACAAGAACTGCTTTTCGAGAGAGGCACAAAGATGTATGACTGTGTATAGGGTGTAAAAGTGGGCTTTTACAAACCTAACACCCCTTCTTCACAGTGCACTGTCCCTGTTCGCACTGTTTTACCCTGAATGTCTGTTTGCACGGCCATATTTACAGTATAGGCCATAAATGTGCCTTCTGTGTATAAGATCATCTGTCTCCCTCTTTCCTCAATCCTGGACATTTATTTTGCACTAGGTGAAAGAGGTGACATTTATATGTTAATAAGTAAGAAAAATACACAAATGTCAGGACGTGTCAGAACTACTTCAGGGCCCATAAACCTGCAGACCCCTAAATAATAGGTGAGGGCCAAACTCACTCATTTACACTCCTGTGGTGTGTGAATATGTCTCTGAGAGGTTGGTCTCATGGTTTGTTTTTGTTATTATTATAATTTTTTTTTATATAAAAACTTGTTTGCTGTTTATTGGTAAATTATCATTTTGTTACAAATGTGCATATTGTGTATATTGTTACATATTACACATTGTTAATACTGTTTGTATTGGCCAATAAAACCCGTTTTATTCTGATTCTATTCTATATTTTACAGCGTTATTGGATGACCATCTTGTAAAACCTAAATTTTGTCTTGTTCCTAGTGAGTTCCTATTAACATACCTGAAGCAAAGACACATTGTAATATTTGCATGTATTCTGGCTTTTATACCGTACCAACATTCGATGGGGTGGTGAACATCATAATTCTGTGGTGCTGGTGGGGAGAAAACAGCATAACCCGCTTGACCCGCAATGATACCAGCATAAGTTGTGTTTTGGTGCTGGTATGCTGGGGACCAGCATTAGTAAAGTGACCAGCATACCAGCAAAATATATATACTGGTCACCAGCATACCAGCAAAATATATAAACTGGTCACTAGCATACCAGCAAAATATATATACTGGTCACCAGCATACCAGCAAAATATATAAACTGGTCACTAGCATACCAGCAGCATCAAAACACAACATATGCTGGTATGGTTGCTGGTCAAGCTGGTCACCACCTATGCTGGTCTATGCTGTTTTTTTCAGCAGGGAAAACACTACAGCCTTGTTCATCCGGGAAGCAGAGACATCGCTCCTCCCGGCGATTAACTTTACTACTGCTAAAGTGCATTCCACCAGGGAGCACGCGACAGTCAGTAGCACTTTAAACCCGTGCTTTCGGGTTAGGTTTGTAAACGCCATACTGCCAAACAAACACACCGGCCTGTGCCGGCGACGGCATGGCGTTTCACACGCGCGCACACACACACACACACAAACAACACGCATTGCTCACTATCCACTCAATTCATACAACTGTACAAAAAAGTAGCAAAAAAAAAGAGAGTTTTTACTTCGATCACACAGAGAGAGGGAGAGACACGGTAGGTTTGTCTGTAAGGACCTGCATGCCATTGTCCTTAAAAGGCAGTGGATCTGATTGGAACTGGAAGTCCCCACTTTTTCTACTCAACACACACACACACACACACACACACACACACACAGCTGCTGATATACAGTATATAATATTGACTGGATGCGGTGCCCGCCCCAAGCCCGGGTAAAATGGACAGGTCAGGACGGGCATCCGGCGTAATATCCTGTGCCAAGCTTGTGTGCGGATCAGATGGTCCTCTGTGGCGACCCCTCGACAGGAGCAGCTCATAGGGAGGATGGGATACAGAGTGTGTGTGTGTGTGTGAGTGTGTGAGAGCGAGCTCATAGGAATTATGGGATCCTGTATGTGTGAGTGGCCCAGTAGGAAGGATGGGATCGTGTGTGTGTGTGTGTGTCTTTCTCTTTCTATGTCTCTGTCTGGCATTCTCTCTGTAGTGATAAAATTGACAACACAGACCTGTTTTGTCCCCACCAGTCAGTCACACACACACACACACACACACACACACACACACACACACACACACGGAGTCATTAATGAACAATATTCTCTCATCTGCTTCACAATAATGTCACTGGAGGTCAGAGTTCACGTATGTGGTTGCTGTGGAAACGGTGCGGGTGGGCCTCCCGACGTTCAGGACAAATCTCTCCATCTGTCCGTCTCTCACCGTCCGCACGATCTTATACAAACTTACTGCTGCTCTGACTTTGTTTCTTTTCTTTCTTTGATTTCCCTTCCTGTCCTTCTCTCTCTCTCTCTCTTAACTTTCATTTGTTTTTTTCTGTTTTTTTTCCCTTAATCTTTTCTTTTCCTTTAACCATTTTATTTTTCTTCTTTTCTGTAAAGTTGCTGCTCTCCCTCCTTCTTTCCATCTCTTTTTTTCGGTTTCTCTCATGTCTTTCAGACTTTGATTGAATGAAAAGAGGGTGGAGGGAAAACATGACTGAGGGATGGACAGAAGGTCAGAGAGACGGAGAGAAGCAAACTGCATTATCAGCTGAATGAAACTGTCGCATCACTTCCTGTTTCTCTCTTTTCTTCTCTTACAATACTCTACACACACACACACACACACACACACACACACACAGAGGCATGCTTTAAGCCCACACCCCCTTTCTCCCGCCCTGCTCTACCTCTCTGGTTGGCTGCCGTGTGTGTGTGTGTGTGTGTGTGTGTGTGTGTGTATGCGCATGCATGTGCACTGTGTGCCAAAGTGGCCAGTCCTGCTCTCTCTCTCTCTCTCTCTCTCTCTCTCTCTCACACACACACACACACTCATTCCCCTCAAAGCCAGAGAACAGCCGGGAAAAGAAAGATCCAGTGACGAGAAGAAGGGAGGAACAAAATAACAAGAGGAGAAAAACTAAAGTGGGAGTGGTGGAGAGTTTTAGGAGTAATGGGGAAAAAAGACGACGGAAAGAGGCAGAGCAGCGTGGGCTTTAAATGAAAAGAAGTGTGTGTGTGTGTGTGAGGGAGTTGGAGGAGTATCTGCGCTGCTGCGTGGAGTTTTTACCTTCTTAAAGAGACATCCCTCTGTTTCCTGAAGCCGTTCGTCGTTCTTATAAAGGAGAGTTGGAACAGTGAGTGTGTGTGAATATACACACACACACACACACACACACAAAAGTGGAGTGAAGGTTTAATGAGGTGAAGGAAAAGCGATGGAGAAGAAGAAGAGAACAAGAGCAAGAAAAGAGTGGTGCAACCTGAGTGTGTAAGTGCAGTTTTAGCTTTACGTGTGTGTGTGTGTGTGTGTGTGTGTGTGTGTGTGAGCAATAGGAACAAATGAACAGACAATTCATTTATACAAATCCATTTGTTTCTAGTGCTAGGTCCGTGGGAGGGGCTTACTCTCTCCTGTCAGTCACCAGGACTCTGACCAATCAGTGAGCTCGTGTATGTGTAAGAGGACAGATAGCTGTCTCCTCAGAGTACGGTGTAGCTGTCACATGATTAAAGAGTCAACTGGCTGCTGGGAATTAAATGAGAAAATTTATATTAATAGGAAAAATCACTATTTATCATTTAGATATTTATTGAATTAATTTTTTCTTATTTTTTTTCATAAGCATTGAAGGGGACGTATGTAAATATTTACCCCCTACCTGGAAACTGAAGCAGGTCTTTATACATTAATACTATTTTCTCCTTTCTCCATTTGTGTTAATTAGTTTTATTTCTAATGAATTGGCTTTTTAAGGAATATGGGTGGAGTTGTTCTGGCTAGCAGACCAGGAAAAAACCTCAAAATAAAAAATTAAATAAAAGTAAAAATATATATATATTTTTTTCTTTTTCACGACTGATCTTTGGAATTTTATTGTTTATGGTTATTTTTTTATGGTTATAGTTTATGGTTATTTAAAGTCTGTAAAAAATTATTAACGATTCCAGACTGCACCTTTAATGTGTTTATATTATTTAGCAACATTAATGTAATGATCTTTATTGATATAAATATTTAAATTGAAATTTAAGATCTTTGTAGCACAACCAAATCCCAA
Source organism: Clarias gariepinus (assembly GCF_024256425.1). Lineage (NCBI taxonomy): Eukaryota > Metazoa > Chordata > Actinopteri > Siluriformes > Clariidae > Clarias > Clarias gariepinus. The sequence continues at coordinate 45,819,646 of NC_071101.1, read as the reverse complement.
ACACACAATATTTTATATTGTATTTAATATATATATATATATATTTTTTTTTATTACTGTTGACATAATGGGATTTTTTTTTTAAGCAGACATGAGGAACCTGAAGTTATTTAGTTCTAAGTTCAGATTTATAAAGCACACATGTTAATATAGATGGAGAATAAATGTTTTAAATAAAATGTTAATTTCTATACACATTTGCATTTGAGATTCCAAAACCTTGCAATTCCTCTATAACCCTGCAGGTGGTGCACTCTATACTCTTCACATGTTGGCAGGCAGCATTGCGTCCTGTGTGGGAGAAGCAAATTATTTGCAGAGTTTATTTACAATTGTAACAAATTTGTGGAAAAAATATTACATTTCAAACCTGGACATTTTATAAAATCGTGACACTTAAAGAATCGCGGATTCAGATGGACTCAGAGGTATCATGATAATATCGTATCGGGTCGCCCCTGGTGATTCCCGTCCTTACTAATTAGTAGACTCGTGACGTACACACTTTGCGTGCGAGTTTGTGAGTGTGTGGGTTAGTCAATGTTCTGACAAATATGTTGGTCAGTCGGAGTGTATCTGACTCGACATATCCGTGTGTCTGGTTTTGTCTTTATAACTGTCAGTGGGCAGACAAAATGCTCGCTGTTGTATCATTTACCATTTAGCCTCGTAATCTGTATCTCAGATACACACACACACACACACACACACACTCGGTCAGACCTGAGTCACGCTGAATCTGTGTGTGTCTACAGTCACATTATCCATAGTACTCTGTCACTAAAGAAACAGGAAGAGCCGCTCTTGGCCAGCTGCTAGCCTGTAGCGGTTAGCGCTGACATGCTCAAACCACAACAGACTCAGGTGGTGATGATGAAGGTGATGAGGAGTGTGTGTGTGGGTGTGCGGTAAAAATGAGTCATATTATTCTGTAGTTTAGTCGTGTACACACACACACACACACACACACAGTGTTGAAGAATGGCAAAGAACGTACAGTATAATTTTTTGATGCTCCTACGACCGTATCTGGCTCTCCTGGCACTACCAGAGTAACTTTTACCAGGGCATACAGCACTAACTAGCGTACAGCGACACTAGCGTGTAAGCGTAACACAAACTGTATAGAAAAATTCTTTGCCAAGTTAGCTATCTAGATAACTCTCCTCAGTGTAGCACTAGATAGCTATCTTCATGCATAATATTAATTTAATTAGGAAAGAACTTGCACTGTAGACTGATACAGTAGCTAAACAACAAATTCTCCTCAGTGTAGCATTAGCCCTTCTAGCTTCATTTGTAATCTTATCCTATCTGATACTTTTTTTTTACAGTAACCCAGCATTTTAGATATTAAGCTAGCTATTTTACTTCAGTGTACCACTAGCAGTTGTTTTTTTTAATTAGACTTTGTTTAAAACAAATTTAATGTAGCCAGAGATTTGTCGTCGCTATGGTTCACCACAAACAAGCGACCCGGCTAGCTAGAGATGTTGTTGTTGTTGTTGTTTCTGTCACACCAGTGCTTGCCAGATTAGTTTTACGGACGTAGACGTTAGCTAGCAATCCATACTTATTGTTTTGCTAACATGCTGCAGTTATAGCACCGCGCTGCAGCTTTCGCTAACTCGCTTCTCAAAGCTTCCATCTCTGTTTCTCATTACTCTAAATGAGAGCTGGCTCTCGCACTTAACCAAACTTCCTCTTCTTTTTTTTTTTTTTTTTTTTGGTCAATTTTGTTTCTCCTTCTTTTTTTTTTTTTGCTTTTCAGTGTAATTTTTTTTTCACTTCTTATATATAAATTTAAGTCTGTGAGAAATAATAAATAAATAAATAAATAAATACAGATATTTACACACACGCCGACACAATAACTAAATTATAATTTACCAGAGGGTGCCAATATTTTTGGATCTTCCTGCAGTGAAAAACCCTGGGTTTTTTTTTTTGTTTGTTTGTTTTAGTTTTTTGTTGTTGGTGTGTGTGTGTGTGTATGTGTGTGTGTGTGTGGCTTTGCGTTTGTGCTGTGGTACTGAGACATGTTTAAACTGTAATATAACATGAAACCCAAGGTGTGTGAAAAACGTTTCCCCTAGGCATTGTAAGTCCAAGTAACACTAACACGCACATATGTATGCGTGCACACACACACCCACGGGCAGTCACTGTAACACACTTTGATTTAGTGCGGCTTCTCGTCTGGAGTGTAAATTCCTGCGGTGGTTTCAGTTTGACGATATAAAGTACCCGAGCCTGCAGCGGGGCTTCTTGTTCCCTTCATTTAACCCCCTCCCCTTTTTCTTTTCTTTCAGTCCCTCTTCCTCCTTTTCTTTTCCTCCATGCAAAGAAATCAATTGCTTTCACTAGCTGAGCTTACAATAGCCTTGTGTGAGTGTGTGTGTGTGTGTGTGTGAGCTTGCTTTGTTAAATGTTTTACTCTGTGGCTTGATCCATTATAATGATGATGATGATAATAATGATGATGATGATGATTAGAAAGAAGCTTTATTGTAATCCCTTGCATGGATCTCTCTCTCTCGCAGCTCCAGGTCAGTTCAGGCTGCAGTCGCGCGAAAGGAGTCGGATGTTTTCCCCGAAACCTTCTTGATGTTTGAGGACAGCAGCTATTCACAGGCTGTCAGTCAAGCACAGGGGCGGGAGCGTGAACAGGAAATGTTAATAAAAGAAAGCGTGTGTGTGTGTGTGCATGTGTGTGCATGGCGGCACGTTCGGATGAGGAGACTCCTCGCACGGGCGTTACGGTCTGTGGAGTTAAACGTTTCCTCGTCCCTCAGACATTTCTTATGCGAGTCTTAAAAATCCCAGCACAGGTTTTGCAGGTTTTTCTTTTCACAGTTGAAAGATGAAAGAAACTTTTTATCACAGTCTGACATCATGGGTGTTTTTTAACATTTTTCCTTACTTTTTATAACTTTTTTTTTTTATAACCGTTCACTCAGCTTGCAGTTGGTAATCGATGTCACTGAGGACGGTCTTGTTAGTGACTGACTAAGAGATGATCCTCAAACAGCAGTTTCGTCCACATTTACATCACAGTATTTGGCAGACGCCCTTATCCAGAGCGACTTACATTTTTATCGCTTTATACCTCTGAGCAGTTGAGGGTTATGTGTCTTGCTCAAGGCCCCAACAGTGGCAACTTGGTGGTGATGGGTTTGAACCTTGTGATTCGTAGTCCAGTGCCTTAACAACTGAGCTACCCCTGCTCATATGGTTAGTGGCGGTGAACATGTGTAATAAATACAACGGAAACTGTGTGTCGTTTTACACCGTCTGAGTTTCCTAAGGACAACCTGTAAGCTTGATAAGCTAGGGAAGAATAAGGGTAATAATATAATGATAACTTTCCCATGGTCTCCTCGGTTAAATTCCTCAACCACACTATCTAGTGTAAGTACTTGTATATCAAAACAGCAAAAAGGCAATGAGAATATAGGAGTTTTTTTTCCTGCAAATGGGGGGCGTGTGGGGTGCTTTTAACTCCTCGGTCCTGGCCTGGTGCTCGGCTCTGGAGCTGCATCGGGTTCTCACTGTGGGGTTGAGTAAAGAGTAAAGGTAAATTTTATATGCAAATAAATTTGCATCAAAACAGTTTTACACACACACGCACACACACAGTAAATGTACTTCAAATAAACCCAAACAAAAATTATATATTTAAGAAAATAATTTAATAAAATAGTTTTTTGTTAAAAAAAACAACAAACAACTAATTGTTATTTGAAAATGCTTTATAAATTTTTTTTTTAGTTGAGATTTTTTTTTTTACTATTTTTACATACTGTATATCCATATTAAATACGATGCTAATATTATGTTATAATATTCATCATACTATTTTTTTGTGGGTCTGCGTGTGTGTAAAATGTTCAAAAAATACTTTTCAAATATTTCTTAGGTGTTTTTTTTTTGTTTTTTTTTCTCAGAGGAATCATATCAAGTAGTATATTTAAATTAAATTACACTGTATCATCTATATAATAAAACCTGATTTAAAAAAATACAAATTTTAAACCAACGTTTTGACAAGGGCGCCAATATTTCTGGACCCGACTGTATTTAATTGATACAGGCACCTTACAGCACATGCAGACAGACCCCTCTTACACCTGACGATAAAACTCCAGACTGTGATTTGTAAAAGTATTGGCACCCTCTTTTTTTGAAGGAGTGTCTTCCAGCTGTGGTGTTACTTTATTCGATGCAGAGACGCTTAGCTGGTGTGAAATTTCTGCCATGTGTGTGTGTGTACTGTATGTCAGTTGGAATTAGGGGAAAGAGTGAAAACGTGTGAATGTGGGATTGAGAGAGAGGAAAAGCAGATGAGGCTTTGGGGTTGTAACATGTGGAGGTTTTTATTGGCTCTTTAAGCTAATTTGTCAGGATAGAAGGAGGATTTGCTGAAGGGTTTTCAGCGTACCACACACACACACACACACACACACACACAGAGGCATCGTCCTCATAAACAGAACCACATTTACAGCGTGAACACTAGACAATTCATCTTGCGCATGAACTCCACATCTAATGCAGCACATTAAACCGCGGAGAGCAATCAGACGTAAATCTTATTAAAGACGAGAACACGGCAGGAGACGGAGAGAGAGAAGGGAAGACAGACTGCGGGGCGGGAGGGAGGTGGACTGGGGGCTGTTTTTGGTTTTTACTGTAGACACATGTTTTGTGTTTGGTGTTTCACTCGTGTTTTTTTCCCCTTTCCTGAAATTAGCCGTCGCCTCCTAATTACGCGTACGTGTTTACAGCCTCTGTTTTGTTTTCAATAAGCCGTTTAATTCCCTCCTGAGGGTTCCTGGGGACGCAGAAAGTTTTGGTGTGGTTTGGGAAGAGTGGCGCTGTGTCGAAGAGACTTATAAGGCCTGAGAAGCAGCCACGGCTAAATTAGGTCAGAAGCGAAAACCTAAGGGGCTAATAAATCGAGCGGCTGCTGTCAGGACGTGTAGCGTCTCATCTTCAGTCCAACAGCAAGAAGCTGGATCTCAGGTTAGGAGCTGCTCCTGCTCAAGCAGGGGTGCCAACAGTTTTGCACACCCATGCTAAATAATAATTAGTGCTGATGTAACGGAAATGCGATTAAAAGAGTCTGCCCTAAGGGCTTCGTTTAATTCAGTATGATCGGGTTGCCAGGTCTCGAAGCAGACGTCCATACTAAAGAGGTTGTGTGTTAATATTTCCTTAAAGGTCTATGAAATTTAACGATCAGAAGAGAGTGATGCGGCGAGTTTAGCAAATCTCAAAAACCTGTATAGCTAATGCATTCTAGGAGTCCAGAGTTTGCTCTAACGTCTCTGTGACTCGTTAAATAGCGTTAAAATGTTGACTGATAGGTGATTTTAGAAGTGAAAAAGGATCAAAACCATTATCCCTAACTGGAGCAAGAAAGTCAGAGGACTGGTCCTTTAATGGTTCGGTCACGCTGGACTTCAGACCTTTTAAGATGATCTCATGTTGATTTTTTTTTTTTTTCTTGATCCAGTTCAGTGGCCATAAAAGGCTGAATCCTTCCCTGGCTTCTGTGTTTTGGTGCAGTGTTCCTGGTGGTAAGCCGGGGGTCACTCGGGGTCAGGACGCTCACACACACACACACACACACACACACACACACACACACACACACACACACAGCTTATTCAGGAGCAGGAAGTGCTAAGATTTCCACGAAGACTGCCAGACGTCTGTTTGCTGCGTCATCCCTGATCCTTCAGCGGCAATCTATTTATAAAGCAAACACACACTTTTTCTTTCTTTCTCACACACACTGTGTGTAAACAAGCGGCCCTGCCGTCATTTTCTTTTGAAGTGTTATTAAAAACTAAGGATGTAAACATTGCTTGTGTAATTGTAGTATAATTTGCAGCACTATTTCATACAGTAGTAGACCCTAGTTTTATTAGCTGCTCGTGAATCCGCTTGGTAGAGCTCAGCATGTTACCCAGCATGCCACGGTACTTTAAGGGATGTAAAGTAGGAATGAAAAAGGAATCCTGACAATCCCTGGAGTGCGCCTCTACAGGATTCCTGCAGCGTTCCGGAGGGCCCATTGTCTACCTGGCGCTCGGATTACAATTTTTCCGACCGAGTTCATGCGTCTGTCCTTCTCATTAGGAGCTGAATTTGTCCCAGGACTCCAGCAAACACAGCCCAGGCTTAAAGGAGCAGCGTTTAAGTTACGGCGCCGTCGTGCGGTTATCAGCATCACTGTAAAACACACGAGTTACGAGCCTCCGAAGTCGTAAATAGCAGAGGGAGACCTGTATTTCTCTGCGAGTTGCTAAGCGTTGAAAAACGGTGCTGACGAGGTCGTATACAAGGCAAGAAGCTCTCGAACGTGTAGCGTCAGGCCTCAAGCTGCAACGAGGGAAATCGTTCCCGTCGAGCGGCTCGGCCCAGAGCGCCATATTTTAAACCAGTTCGTTATGGTGTGATATATTGGAGTAGGATGTGTCTGGATTTCTGGAAGCTTGAGCTCTTCAGGGATCTAAATGCAGAGTTTTACGAGTTCTAAAAAAAACACACGAAACAATAACAAATACAAAAACATTGTATGCGTGCATCACAATTAACATTTATGAACGCGCAGAGTAAAGTCAGTTACTATTATGCGGCATTAATTAAACAGTTTAATACCAAAAGCTGTTTAATTCTGGATTCAGATACGGACTTTTGACTGTTGTGTGATTTGTTTTCCCTCTCTAACGGAATGTTGGATTCGTCCCCGGCGGCGTCTCGGACACAGCTGTGGGAACGCAAGCAGGAGAAAGTTGCGTCTGGTTTCTATTTCAAGCGGCAAGTCTAATATTAGCCGTGTTTAACGACTGCAGCTGTAAGGACTCTTAGACAAGGCGTGTTCGCGTCATCACGAACCACCACGCACCATCACACACCCAGCCCCACCTGTCGCTCATTGTAACCCTCTCGCCAAAGTACTCGACGCACCGTCACGTTCTGCAAACGTGAGGCCTGCTTACTCGACCGTGCTTCAGCTCGCGTGAGAGGAGCGGCGTGTGTATGTGTGTATTTTCTGCCTACAGTGTTGCAGCTGCTGTCCCTAAATTAAGATGCATTTCAGTCCTGCGCTCTTAATTCACAACCTCTCTTCTCTCCTGCCATTATTATCCAGGACCTTGTGTTCACTTTGATCAGCTGTATCATGTGTGCTGGTTTAGCTGTTTTGGAATGTGATTGATGCTAGGGGCTGTTTCAGTCTCTCATATGCTGAAATGTACATCGATAGGATGCTATATTTCTAGAACGGTGTGTTTTCTAGACCCCGGTATGGCCCAGGACTGTGTTTCTAGATCTCGGTGGTCCCAGGACTATGTGTAAAGGCTGGTGTTCCCAGTGCCAAATGTGCCGGGTATTTCCGGAGCCCGGTTTTCTGTGGATTGGGTGTACCCCAAGCCCAGTGTCCCAGGGGGTCGGGTGTTCCCAGAGTCCGTTGTTCCCAGAGCCCAGCGTGTCCCCAGGGGTTGGGTGTTTCCAGAGCCCGTTGTACCCAGAGCCCAGCGTGTCCCCAGGGGTTGGGTGTTTCCAGAGCCTGTTGTACCCAAAGCCCAGTGTGTCCCCAGGGGATGGGTGTTTCCGGAGCCCAGTGTCCCCAGGGACGGATGTTTCTGGAGTCTGGTGTGTCCCCAGAGGCTGGGTGTTTCTGGTCCCTGGTATGTCCCCAAGGGGGCTAAGTGTTTCCGGTGTGTCCCCAAGGGGACTGGGGGTTTCTGGACCCCAGTGTGTCCCCAAAGGGGCCAGGTGTTTCCGGAACCCAGTGTGTCCCAGGGGCCCGGGGTGTTTCAGGAGCCCGGTCAGTATTCGCAGTTTACTTTGCTTCTATCCCTGTAGTCCCTTACATAAAAAGACTATGATTGATCGTTCCGGGTTTACTTTGATACACAAACATACTTCAATGTTGTGTTTCATAAACAAAGTACGGAATTGTCTTCATTAAGTGTTGTTCTGTTAAATTCCTAAGGAAGAACGTCAGATTGTTTTGAATGTTTTGAGAGATGACCTTTGATGACCCCAAGCGTGATATTAAGAATGATTTTCCAGGTTTGCTTCACCGTCATGGGGAAAGAACCAGACAGCTCTGTTTGGGGAAACAATAAGAAAACCACATGTGTGTGAGCTCATCATGATGTTTTCTGATTAGATTAGCATAGATTAGATTAGCGTAGATTGGATTACTACAGGTCACGTGTAACTGTAACAGCTGTCAGACTGCTGATGTTTTGTCTCGTTTAACACTGCATCGAGAATTTAATCAATTCTGTCAGAGCCAGGGAACCCGAGAGTGTGTATAAGCGTTAGCGGCAGTTACATGATTTTACCATTTCGTTCTAATTACCCTTGGGGTGTATTCATGGCTAGCACTAAGCTAATGATTAGCATATCGTGTAAATGTGATGAAAATGGAGGGTTCGAGTTTGCGCTGAGCGAGATGAGCAGCTGAGAGGATAACGGACAGGAGGAGACTATGAGCGGCAGGTCACCATAAGCTATCCTGAAGCTTTTTAAAACTGTGTGAGTATGTTAATGCATACGAGAGTGCTTGTACTTTTTTTCTTTAAGGGAGCAGCTGGTGTGTGTGTGTGTGTATGTGTGTGTGTTGTCCATGGAGTGCCATTCTACTGGCAGGAATGCACTTCTCTGTCAACAGCTGAGATCTATAGAAAGCTGCAGCCTTATCCAAAGAGAGAGAGACAGTGTTTTTAAATACGTTTTAATAAATAAACCATAAAGTAATACTTAAGCTGAACTTATTAAGCATGTTTTACCTCAGAGTTCCCGCCAAAACAGCTTTAAAGTTCACTCAGGGAGAATCCTGAGGTAAAACATTGATTGAAATGAAGGCTACCTTTGTTTTGATCCAGGTTTTACCTCAGGATTCTCCCTGAATGGACTTCAAAGCTATTTTGGCGGGAATCTACAACATGATGCACAGTGTTTGATCTAATGTATTCAAAATCCATCATAGAGGTTAATTCAACCTTGTTTGGAAAAACTGCTGCAGTTTGTGGACTTTTGTAAACATGCAGCGTTAAAAAAGTGCTTAGTTAGCGGTTATTGCTAAAAGTAATTCTAGTGTTGTTTTAGTAATCCAAAGTCTTTTCTTTTTTGTCGTCGTTGTTGTTGTTTTTTGTTTCCTTTTAACAGATCTCAGAGAAATCTTCTGGAAAGTTCTGTATAATTTCCCCAGTCACACTGTTTTTATAAAAGGCTTAAACTTAAGGCTATGTGCTAGCTTCATCTCAGTTGCTAACCCCATATGCTAGCTTTAAGGTTGCCTAGCAACAGTGATCTCAATAAAAGTTAGCGTGTAATTGATCTCCCGTGTAAAATATATCACTTACTTTAGCATTCTAGGTTATTTTTATAGCAGAGTTACATTCACAAGTATGTGTGTGGCTAATGTTAGCCAAAAGACTCTGTGTGTGTGTGTGGTTTGATTGGCAGGATTCATCAGAAAACCATCAAAACATATGACATCTTGTTTTCCACACAAGGCCCGATTCACATCGTTAAGAGAGAATTACAGGGTTTGGTTCTCCTACACACACACACACACACACTTACACGAGTGCACACACACATGCACAGTGTGTACACA